>NC_140516.1:25879625-25887125 GCF_964339955.1 Pipistrellus hanaki
CTGCCATATTTCAGTTTCCATTGTAATGTCTGGAATACCGAAGTAATGCATCTTTAATGTTGACAGAAGAAAAATAGAAGATAATGGCTAATGGGAGGCGACTCCTTCTAGCACTCTTCAAATTATCTTGTGTGAGCAATAAAGATGTCTAATTACTCATGCTGTCAGCTCTTCCATGCATATTAGTTGTTATATTATAACCAAGTAGATGCTGTACTAAATAGCAGAGAAGATAAAGTAGGATATGAATACCAGTACACATATGCATGCCTTTGTGCAGATTACATAATGGTTCCCTGGACTCAGTTTTGTTATCTGAAAAATGGGGATAAAAATTCTTTTATAATATTGTTGTAAGGATTTAGTCAGAAATATATACATAATGTATCACAGTATCTGCAATAATATATCAAGTTCTCAAAATGGGATTATATGGCAGTATCTTAAAATCATCTTTTAAAAAATATATTTTTATTGATTTCAGAGAGGAAAGGAGAGGAAGTGAGAGATAGAAATATCAATGATGAGAGAGAATCATTGATTGGCTGACTCCTGTTTGCCCCACAATGGGGATCGAGCCCGAAACCTGCACATGTACCCTGGTTGGGAATTGAACCCTGACCTCCTGGTTCATAGGTTGATACTCAACTATTGAGCACACTGGCCAGGCATAATCATATTGCTTAATGAGAAAATGATTGGCCAAAGAGTTTGGGTGACTTGCCTAAGTTACAGTTTTAATTTATTGGAAAAACTAGGCTGGAATTTATGTATTCTCACTTCCAAAATAATAATAATTTATGGAAGAAAAGAAATTCTGAAAATGAATTAAAAAGGTGTAATGTTCTACAGAAGAATTTTAATAATATTGTTAAAAATAATGTGCAAGCCCTGGCTGGTGTGACTCAATTGGTTTAAGCATCATCTGTGCACTGAAGGGTCATGGGTTCAATTCTCCGTCAGGGTACATTTCCGAGTTGAGGATTTGATCCCATGTCAGGGTGTGTACAGGCTGCAACTGATAGATGTTTCTCTCTCACATTGATGTTTTCATTTCTCTTTCTCTCCCCTCCCTCTCTCTGAAATCAGCAGAAGCATGTCCTCAGTGAAGATTAAAAGATAAAAATAATAATAATGTTCAAAAAAAGAAGTTAATTCAATTGATATATTGAAGATCAGATTGAGAAATGTATTACTAATTTTTATGCTGTCAATATCAATGTGTTCCCTCTCCTACAGATATAATCCTATCTAATAAAAGAATAATATGCAGATTGACCATCATACCAACACACAAGATGGCTGCCCCCATGTGGACACAAGATGGCCACCACAAGATGGCCAGGAGGGGAGGGCAGTTGGGAGGGACCAGATCTGCAAGGGAAGGCAGTTGGGGGCAATCAAGCCTGCAGGGGAGCACAGTTAGGGGTGACCAGGCCTCCAGGGGAGGGCAGTTAGGGGTGACTAGGCCTATAGGGGAGGGCAGTTAGGGGTGACCAGGCCTGCAGGGGAGACCAGTTGGGGGAGGACCAGGCCTCGAGGGGAGGGCAATTAGGGGTGATCAGGCCTGTAGGGCAGAGCAGTTAAGGGGGAACCAGGTCTCCAGGGGAGGGCAGTTAGGGGTGACCAGGCTTTCAGGAGAGGGCAATTAGGGGTGACCATGCTGGCAGGGGAGGGCAGTTAGGGGCAAACAGGCTGGAAGGGGAGTTGTTAGGGGGTGATCACACTGGCAGGCAGAAGCGGTTAGGGGTAATCAGGAAGGCAGGCAGGCAAGCAGTAGGGAGCCAGCAGTCTTGGATTGTGAGAGGGTTGTCCACCTGCCTGTTTAGGCCTGATCCTACCTACTGAGATAGGGCCTAAATGGGCAGTTGGACATCCCTTGAGGAGTCCCAGATTGGAGAGGGTGGAGGCTGGGTTGAGGGACACACACCCCTGTGCATGAATATCATGCACCAGGCCTCTAGTTAATAATAATTATGTAATTACCTCTAACTTTTGATATAAAATTTTCTCTGATGCTCTAGATTTTTTATTTATATTAACAGTGCTAAAAACTCATATGGAAAATAAATAGTAAATATGGGAGGAAATGAATTGCAGATAATATATTTGCCCCTGAATAGCATAGGTGTTAGCAAAAACCATATATAATTTTTGATTCCCTAAAAACTTAACTACTAATAGCCCACTGTTGACCAGAATTCTTACTGATAATATAGTTAATCAATACATATTTTATATATGTGTTATACTATACTCTTATAATAAAGAAAGCTGGAGAAAAGAAAATGTTACCAAGAAAATAACTTATAATATATAAAGAAAGAGAAAATACATTTACAGTATTTATTGAAAATATCCACATCTTGCCAAAAGTGGTTTGGCTCAGTGGTAGTCTGTTGGTCTGCGGACTGAAAGGTCCCAGGTTCGATTCCAGTCAGGGGCATGTACCTTGGTTGCGGGCACATCCCCGGTAGGGGGTGTGCAAGAGGCAGCTGGTCGATGTTTCTCTCTCATCGATGTTTCTAGCTCTCTATCCCTCTCCCTTCCTCTCTGTAAAAATCAATAAAAATATATTTTTTTAAAAAATCCACAGCTGAGTGGATCCGTGCAGTTCAAACCCATGTTGTTCGAGGGTCATTTGTAAATAGAAAACCTCTAACTCCAGAATAAGCTTCTTTCTTATATGCTTTGCCTGCTTGTTTTATAGTTGGTGGGATTTTTGTTTGTTTTGTTTTATTTTAATTTTTGGTTGGACCACATCCAAAATTGTAAATAGGCAAGCTTTGGGGGCTTTCCTGTTTTCCCACTGACATTGCTTTTTCTTCCTTGCTTAGTACACACCTTGCTTCCCAATCTTGCTATGCTTTAGTTTCTTTGTCTGCTTCTTAGTTTTGCTTATAAAGACTATTTTAAGACTGATAATATGCATCCTTAATGATGATTTAAAAGCATCCTATTTGTAGTTTCTCTTTGGAATCTGCATATGTTACAAACTTGATACCATAAAATATATCCTTTAGTTTTTTAAAGGCTCCTTAGCTAAGGAACCAGAAATAATTAACAGTGCAATGTTATCTGAAAAGCCTTCCCTGACGCCAAATTTAGCTCATTTCCTACCTTGTTATCTTTGTATCTATTTTGTGAGACTGCCTCAGCAACAACTTCTGTCATCTTCATCATCATCACCACCACTGTCATCATCATTTAAAAAAATATCATGCTATCTTTTGACAAGAACATTTAATTTTTAAATCACGATTTCCTTTTCTTATTTTCATTTGTTATTAAGGTTATTAACTTCTGTATCTCATGTTAGACCCATGTGAAATTCTGTAACTGTCCTATATTTCTTAAATTTTATCTTTATTTTACACCCCTCCCCCCTTTGAGTTAGACATTTTAAAAAAGTTGTATCCTATATACCTCTTTAAATATTCTATTTTTTCCCTATAAATTTTATAAGGTTGCTTTCTAAGAAAAATACCTTCTTTACCTGTTTTTTTTTTCTTTTTTCTTTTAAAAATAGCATTCTGGGTTTGCTTTAGGGAAACAGTATATTCTTGAATCTTTCTAACCACAAATTTGAATTTAAAAAGTGCTTAAAATGTTTTTCCATTTGTAAATAATGAGAGTCAGTGAAGAAATATGAAACTAGAATAATCGTACAACACCCTGTAAGTCAAGTGAGTTAGGTGATTAATTTTAGGAAGGAGGTTTGAGTAGACAGTGAAGTTGTGAAATAGCTCTGGAATAGAATAAATGAGGCAGTAGAATAAGAACAAATGAAAGGATTGATGAGAAGCAAAAAGACTTGGCTAAGATTGATGATTATCCACTGCAAATGTTATCAACCCAAAGCTTAACTTTTCTGGGAAATAGAGTTTGTTGTAACATTCTTTTTGTCTATATCTAACAGTCTGAAGGATGTAATAGACTAAGAAAAGAAGGTGGTATAGTTCTATCCAAATATTTTTAAATCTTATCCAGAGATTCATCGAGTCCTTTTTGCCAGGCAAAGCAAATTTCAGGAAACAAAAAGAATGCAATTTATTTCTTTACTGATGCATTTTATAATTTATTTTGTTTTGTGTAGGAATTTAAAATTCCAACTATGACTAAGTTACAATGTCCAGTGTGATATTTTCAAATCCAGTGCTATAGCCATTTTTATGTACTATATTTTTTTTAAAAAAGGAGACATATGTACTACTATTTGTAATACTTTAAACAATAAAGTAAAATTTAAAAAATAAGATTTCCAATATTAATTGAATATTCCCATGCAGTTTATTTCATTTTTAAAAATATAATTTATTGATTTTTTTTACAGAGAGGAAGGGAGAGGGAAAGAAAGTTAGAGCCGAAACCGGTTTAGCTCCTTGGCAAGAGCATCGCCTGCGGACTGAAAGGTCCCAGGTTTGATTCCACTCAAGGGCATGTACCTTGGTTGCGGCACAACCCCAGTAGAGGGTGTGAAGAGGCAGCTGATTGATGATTCTCTCTCACTGATGTTTCTAACTCTTTCTATCCCTCTCTCTTCCTCTCTGTAAAAAATCAATATATATATATATATATATATATATATATATATATATATATATATATATATAATTTTTTTTTTTTAAAGAGAGAGAGAGTTAGAAACATCGATGAGAGAGAAACATTGATCAGCTGACTTCTGCACACCCCCTACTGGGGATGTGCCCGCAATCAAGGTATATGCCCTTGACCGGAATGAAGCCTGGGACCCTTCAGTCCACAGGCTGTTGCTCTATCCACTGAGCCAAACCGACTTAGGCTTCCCAGGTACTTTAGGTGATAAACTTATAAATAATTTAGAGAGATTTCTGTGTCAGTTATCTGCTGTTAAAATGGCAATGCATAATACACCACTCTGACTCAGTGACTTGAACTGATGAACATTTATTTGGCTCAGCGTCTGGGAATTAGTGATTTAGATTAGGCTTCACTGGGTGGCCTTTCTGTTTCGGTGTGGATCACTGTGTAGTTGGCTGGTTGTCAGCTGGAACAGGAGGAGGACAGACTTCCTGTATCTCATCTCCTGATCAAGTAGCCTAAGCATGAGCTTATAATATTGTCAGGGAGAAAGCTCTGTCAAGCCCAGCCGGACAAGGCCTTTCCAACCTCGGCTGCATCACATTTGCTAACATTCCATTGGCCTCAGGAAGGCATATGGCTAAACTCAGAACTAAAGAGCAGTGAATATATACCACCGTTGTTAGGAGGAACTGTGAAGTCACAGAGCAAAGCATGTGAATACAGGGAGGGGCCTTACTGCAATTTGTCTACACTGTGCACTTATCTTTTATTGGGTGCATATGTATGAATTACACTTTCAACGAAATATTTTGACTTCCGCTTTCTAGCTGGGAATATATTTTGTATGATCCTTTGAGCTTTCTGGATGTATATCTTGGTGTGTGCATGCTTGCATGTGTGTGTGCATGCACGTTTAGGATCTGTATTAACGAGGCGTGTATGGCAATCTGTGTGAAATGCCAGGAAATTTTTCATGAAGCTTTTAGGATAAGAGTGTAAAAGAACAAACAGTTGGGAGGAGAGGGATTAAAGCGCAGCATGGGATCTGTCTGGTGATTAGTAGATTGGTGATTCTATAAGAATTTTGCAGCACATTAAGTATGTTGATTTCATTTTTTTTTTTTTTTGCTTTAAGTTGTATGCATTTTAAGTTGCATGCATTTTAAGTTGCATACATTTTGGGATGAAATCCTTGCAATATCAGGCTCTGGAAACAATGCTGTCCATGAATTAATCTCATTCTTTCTCAGTCTCTTTGTTTGTTTTAGTTTCCATAATAAATGATCCGGGCTCATTAACCTACAATTCAGGGTTTCTGAGGTTCTCTATGAACCATAGGAAAAGTTGGGCGATGTTTATACATTTTAAGTGAATGTTTTCAGGCATTTATGGAGGAAGATCCTCACATCTCATTGCCATTCTCACACTTAGTCCTAGAAGGAGATCTGCTGTGCCTGATGGCTCAGGTGGTCGATCACAGACCCGGAACCTGAAAGGAGAGCTTGGACATTGCTGATTAGAGAAGTCAAGGTTAGATACTGTGTGGGAGTAGCATTTGTGTGTGTGCTTTCCACAGACCCATGATGCTTAAGTTGTGCACGGAATTCCATGGGTAGTCTAGACATGCTCTGCTCTGGGTTTTTAGGTATATTTTTTCATTCTGTGGTCATAATGTTTTACCTAGGGTTCCCCCTCACCCCCACCTGCCTTAATGTCCTATCTAATTGTTGAAGTCTGAAAGCTGAGTGCAAGTTTATGGTAAGTGGTTCAATAATGCCATTCATTCTAGTGGTTTCCCCATCTTAGGGCTACATCAATCCTGGACAAATTGAGGCCTCTGGTATTTAAGAATCTGGCTGTTCTTTTTTTCATCTATACATTAAAAATGTTAATTGGGCCAAAACCGGTTTAGCTCAATGGATAGAGCATCGGCCCGCAGACTGAAAGGTCCCAGGTTCGATTCCGGACAAGGGCATGTACCTTGGTTGCGGGCACATCCCCAGTAGCGGGTGTGCAAGAGGCAGCTGATCGATGTATCTCTCTCATCGATGTTTCTAACTCTCTATCCCTCTCTCTTTCTCTCTAAGAAAAATAAATAAAATACATTTATATATATATATATATAAAATAAAATAAAAATGTTAATTGGTACTCACTGGAGTCAAGACTTACAGTTTCATGACCAAGTAAATCAAGCACCATTAATAAATATGTGATAACATGATATATTATAATACTATGCTAACTTGAGTATGTCAGCATAACAAATTAAAATGGCCAAAAGTAGCTTCCATGAAAAAATAAAATATTTCAAATCATCACAGACAAGTTTGTTAAAATCACTGGTAATGTTCTTTTCACTGTTGAAAGAAACATTGCAGGACAGAGCTTTGATGTATGATGTCTCTTAGGCTCACCCATAATCCTACTGACTATGAAATGGGAACAGAAAACTTTCCATGACATTTTCCTATGGGACATATTCTTTTTCATATTTCATAAATGTCTAATTATATATCTGATTCTAAATTCTTAATATCAAATTATTTTCCTTGATGGCCAAATTTACTGCCATTATAAATCGTTACAGTTTCTACAGTAAATATTCTGTTCTGTTTTAATGTCAGTAGCTTAAAATATTTTTCCATTTATAGGGTATTAAATATTTTTATTTTTGTGCTCTCAAAGTCCCAACTAGAATGTGAAGCTTACATATCTCATATAAGAGAATTTAATATCAAGTAAATATAAAATGTAGTCAGAAAAAATTCAAAACTATAGATGCACTTATATTTCAAAATATACAACATGGTATATTTCAATTTATTATTTTAATCAAATTTATGTATCTTGTGGTTTAAAGTGTCACATGGTTCCTGTGTTTTTTTCTCAGCCCATTTCCTGATATACAGATGCAATCACTTTCAACTATATTAG